>NC_056728.1:1108167185-1108214685 GCF_019279795.1 Protopterus annectens | reverse complement strand
ACCTAATTCCTCCATGGGGCCTAAAAATACATCTGGTTGCTTAATATAATGTTAAGCATGCCCTGCAGACACACTTCTCAAAGCTGTTTAACTTAAGTTTACCTACTGGTTTTGTCACTGATAAGTGATACACAGCAGTGGATATGCCCCTCTATAATGGTGGTCTTATAATCAACCCAGCTAATTATGGCCCATCACCATTGCAAGTCTCATCTACAAAGCCATGAGATGTACTATAACTGACCTCATAAACTGTGATATGAAGAAACTTGTCAGACCTGACCGCCAACAGTTTGGCTTTGTGAAAACTACATCCTGCCCACTTAATCTTAATTAAATTTCTTTTTAAGGGTTAGAGAAACTGAAGATGTTGGCCATGTGGTGCATGTGACACATCTTGATCTGGCAAGGACTTCTACACTGTTTCCCATGCTGGTATCATACAAAAGATAAATGCTTTAAAAGTCAATCCATGTGTGATAAGATGAAAAGAAAATTTGTCTCAAAGACAGAACCCACATAGTGCAAGTTGAAGGTGCTACATTAGAAAGTATGAAAATGACCAGCTGTGTCCCTCAGGGCTCAGTGCTATGACCTCTCCCTTTGGTATTTACTTCTCAGACCTCAAAGCAGGCAGCCTAGACTTCTGGCTAATAAAGTTTGCAGACAACTGCAAACATCCTACAACACACACAAATCCTCCAAAATGAGTTATCTCTAATAATATCTTGGTATAATAAAAATGGACTCAAACTATATGCCAAACGTACTGTATCACTTTTGAGTGACATCCCCTCCCTTCATCATGTCTAGACAACCCATCTCTACAAAACGAAAATGTAGTTAGGGACATAGATACTAGGTTAATAGCTCTCCCTCTTTTGACCATCATGTTACAGCAATTGTCAGAAAATCCTTTTATTTAGCCCAGCTAATTGGCAAAGGAATATCAAACGTCTATCACTTCCCTATACTCGGCATCAAGCAGGCTAGTTTTAAATTACAACACCTACTTTGGAATATATCTCACTAAATATATCAAAAAACAAGAAAAGACTCCAAAGTTTTCTAACGAAAAAGATTACAGGCCTGAAGTTGCTGAACTCCCAAAAGAGACAAAGCTCTATCCCTTTATTCAGTGTCTTACAGACTTCTGAACAGAGACCTTGGTCTCATTTACCATGCCATTAGAGACTAGATTGTAGAATGAGAGGCTTAAATATTCACCAGTAGGTACATAAGACATGGTGGAGGGACATTGTTTAAATCCCAGTGCCTCCTAATCTCCTGGAATAAACTTCACATGCATGTTAAGCAGTGCCACTCTCTATCTTCCTTTAAACATAAACTGGATGACTGGATGGGCATCCACAAGTTGTCTCCAGGATTGACTAGTATAGCCCTCCTACAGAAAGAAGCTGTGACCTGGGGGGGGGGCTACTGACACAGTGAGAATGGCCATGGGATTCAGTGGTCTTGAAATATCAATGAATATATGACAAGTCTCCTTGACTGCATATCTTGTAATTACCTATTACCCTACAGATTAAACACTTTTAGATGGATACAAACCACTATATGATAATAACAGAGATGAAAATAAACACATTTTTGTTGGTGTACAATATCGTTATTACACATTTGTTAAAGCAAGAATGTATATGATTTAAGCATCCAGACAGGGTTATTAATGCAATTCAACTGAAATCTCTCACATATTACAGTAACTATTATAGAACAAGGAACCTGAATGGTCTTGAGAAAACTAATAATATGAGTACTGGGGAGAATTATGAAGTCTGGCAGTTACTGCACTGGATTGAAACTATGAACTGTTGACAATCTGTTTCTTGTGGCCCACAGTTTGATTCCCTCGGCCTTTTTCTGCCTACTATGTTACTATGAGCAGGTTACTTAACCAGACAATATTCTGGGGCTTCTGGAAACTGGGATAA
This sequence comes from Protopterus annectens, assembly GCF_019279795.1. Lineage (NCBI taxonomy): Eukaryota > Metazoa > Chordata > Ceratodontiformes > Protopteridae > Protopterus > Protopterus annectens. The sequence goes on along the minus strand of NC_056728.1, from coordinate 1,108,212,730 downwards.
TTTCCTCAACAATTTCCTTGATTGCATACCTAGCAGCTGCCTATAAACCTAAAGATGTTTAACATGTTTTAAAGTGTACAAGCTACTATACAATAATAACGGAAATTAAATCAAAACAGATTTCTTTTCTTTTTTTCAGTCATGCAGTAATGTAGATAGTTATAATTTTAGTACACTGATAGCATACTTTAAATAACCTTTACAAAGCCTTAATTTAATCATATACACACACAGACACACATACATGGGTGTAGGACATCCAATCAAGTGGGCAACACCAACAGCCAGAAGACTGATGCAAAAACATCAAATTAACAAATAGCCTCTTTTCTGCATGTTCTGGGGATTACTTTGGACAGGACTAAACTAATGGCAAGGGTTTTTGCAGGGAAGCCCCCTTACACACCCTACTATTTTATATACTAACTCTGAGACTGCAAAATCCCCAGGGAAAGGGAATATTCACCTACCTGGGGATTGCTGGTCTTACAGGCCTATTGACCATCTAACTGTGTTTACTAAATGGTGTCACCAAACAGGTGTCCTACACTGATGATAATATTATATATATAGGTCTACTATCACAATGCAGAATGACGGTTTGCCGAACATGAGAATGCTGAGTGTTAGTTGGCCGATTTCCATATTGCCAACCTTCAATTCTGTGAGTCTCCTGTTCAGCGAATGCCACTGTGCATTCACTCATACTTGGGCGATGTTTGTATTGAGATTGTGGGACAGTGTGAATCAGGAGATTTACCATTTTCCGCACTGTAGTGTGATCTCAGAGTTGGAATATATAAGTGGCAGGGGGTGTCAGCACTGTGCAGTATGGATCTGGTCCATATGTACTGCTGCAAAGGGGACAATGGACTTCTGAAGTCAAATTGAACTTCGCCTCAATTATGCTGTCAATATTCCAACCTAATTAATATTCCTAACATCGAACATGTATTTTTGAACTGTTTACATTCTGATGTTCAATGTTTTAATAGAAAATCTAGAATATACATACACACACACACACACACACACACACACACACACACACACACACACACACACACACACACACACACACACATTAATTTTACTAATCTTCATATTTAAAGTAAGGGCAAACTAGCATGAGAGGGTGTAAGAGAATAAAAAGAGAATTAGAAGGGTAGTTTGAATGGGATTTCTATTCAAAAAAACCTTAAGGTCCATGGAAGAGAACTCGTTTACTTGTAGTTTACTTATCTTTAATACTGTTGGCTCTTGTTCATTGTTTATATGTCAAATACAATGAGCTTTCAGGCAATATCTTTCCTTTTGTTTTCATACAGTCGTTATTATAAGGTTCTGGGTTACTGCAGCGATCACAGAATAGCAACGAACAGCAATATGCATGTAAATGATACCTTATCTTCTTTAAAATGTATTTCTTTTAATATAAGTGGCCTGAACAGTAGCAATAAGACAGACAGTTTAAGTATCTAAAATGCATAAAGTTTAAGTGTTTTTTACAAGAAATGTATATGTTATTAATAAATTATATAAAAAGAGAATGTATGGTGCTAGCAAGTTCTAGTTTTAAAGAAAACAGAAGGGGAAAAGCAATCTTAAGAGGGAATTTTATTATAATGCCTATGGTTATAGACTCATACAGTGATGATAATAAATGTATTATTTGTTTGGTTATTACTGAATATCAAAAAAACTTAACCTCGGATATGTACTGGATTATGGGAATTGGATCTAAATTCCCTAGGAAGTATATGGAGATGTTAACTTCAAATATGAAGGAAAACATAATAATGGCAGGAAACTAACTGCAGACTTAAAATAAAATGATACTAGTGCAATTAGGAAGCCTAAAATTTCAGAAGCAATTAAGGTTTTAGTAAACTTTACTGACAATCTTACACATGTTAATAACTTGTCTGAATCAAATTCTCTGTTTTACACTCATTACTCTTACAGATTTGATATACATTCAAAGAATTGATAGGATACCCTAAATCAAAAAGGTAAAGGTGATAAAGGGCAGTGCTATCAGATCACATTGCAATTACTTGACAGTAATGATAAATCCAAAAAAACTGGAATTTTTTGATAGACTGCCAGCATATACAACAATAAACCTCCATCATGGAACTATATAACAATTTTTCCTTTGATAAAACAGCATAAAGATCCATCTCTAGGTTCTTCTTACAGACTTATATCATTACTAAATGTTGAATGCAATGTTGCTGTCAATCCTTGGCAAAAGATTAAAAAAATATACTCCGTACAGGAAGACCAAACCAGTTTTACATTAAATAGGCGAACACAGGATAACGTCAAAAAAATATTTGATTACTATTAACATAACCAATTACGTAAGACCTATATATAATTAGCCTGGATCTAGATACAAACTTTGATTCAGTAAACTGGTCTTAACTACAGCATTAGAAATATACAGATTTCCATGTAATTATTATCTTATCAAAAATTCACTCTCATATGTTGAACTAGGATATTTTATTATTTAATAAAGATAAGCAATGGCATGAAACAAAGCTGATTTTGTTGCCTTTATTGTTTGCTTTGGATATTGAGCCTCTAGCCAAGTATTTAAAATTCAACAGTGACATATTCGGGTTAAAAATAAATGATCACCATACTTCCAGAATTCAGTTATTTCAGAAACATACACTGTTAGTAGCATGTGATTTTGATTCATCACAAACAAATATAAAAATTCATTAAAATATTTTGAATGCATGTCGTGTGTACACTTCAGTCAAAATAAAATAACTAATACCCTTATTAATTATCAAAAGAGTTAAACTATTTGATGGAAATGAATTGCAAATGTAAATGGAATAGCAATGAGATTAAATATTTGCAGGTTATTCTTGCATGCAATTGTAAATAAATAGTAAAAATACAGTATAGAACACTGTGGACAATACTAAAAATAATAAAATAACTGTATCTGTTCCTTTGGAAGATTATTTTACCAAAAATACTATACCTTTTAAAGGGAGGGGAAGAGGTAAATGTAAATAAAAATAATTTTTGTTCTTAATGGTATTTTTATTAAGCATTTCATGGCATAAGCTGCATGTTATATAGTAAACCATTTTTAGTTATTTTTGCGTGGTGTAAGGATAAGAAAGTAAACGGGTGCCCATTTTTCTTCTTCTTCCTTTCTTCTTTTTAATTTTAAGAAATGTAAGTATTGTAAAAAGAGAACAAAGCCTGGACAAAACAATGTTTAAGATAATATGCTGTATTCATGGGTTGTTGAGATGAATGTTGGAGTGTAAAAGTATACAATCATGATTTTAGTAGAAATTGTATGTTTTTTCTCACTTTTCCATAGGAGAATGTTTGGATTAAGGCCCTTGGCTTGATCTAACCAGAAGTTTTTTTTTTAAAGTAAATGCAAGTAAACATGAGAACTCTAAATATAATGAAAAGTTATCCTTTAGTAAATAAATGTTTACAGTGTAACATGAGAAACTTGTAACTGAAGGCAACTATGCATCTGGTTCTTATGTTTCTATACAGACAAGCTAATTAAGAGGAAGTCTAAAAGTTAAATATTTTAGGAAAGCATTCAAATTGTTTTACCCAAATGGATGAAAAATAAAGATAAGACAAAGACGGTATGTAGTGTAAGTAGAAGCACAGGCTGTGCCATGCACCTTAGCATGGATAACCTTAATTATAGCTCAATTAAAGCCTGTGAGGGTTTTCATTAAAACAAAAAGTTTTGTATGATGTGACATAGGTTCAAATGGACATGACAAGAAGCAACTGTATAGAAGATCAACATGCCAAACATTAGTACATGTATGTAACACAAAAGCTGAAATTAGACACTTCAAAAAGGCTGTATGGGGGAAACAATAACTTCTTACAATGGCAACACCTATATTATACTGGAACATGAAAATGGTCTCACAGCTATGTACAAAAAAGAAAGAATAGTCAACTATATTAAGAAATGCAGAGTACAAATAGCTATGCAACAGAAGACACATTTGGAAAGAAAAAAAGTGAATATGTGAATTTGATAAAGAAAGGATTTCAGTCTTGTTATTCAGCAGAATATCTGGGACAAAGGAACAGGGGAGAACTTAAAATGTTAGAGGAGCTCCAATAGTGATAGAAGAGGAAAAATATAACAATGGTAAGACTTGTAGTAGTAAGGGGCTACTGGCAATGAAGGAGTATTTATATTCCACCTAAAACTGCTACAATGTAGCTTAAGAAATAATCAGTTTTAGCAGAGAATATTACTTATAGGTGGGGACTGGAATTTAATTTGCAACAGTGAGTATATATTGGGTGGCTAGAAGGGAAAATAACAAAATAGGCTAGATTTTTGAAGACATTTATGAAAATATTTGGTATGGAAGACATGAATTCAGTAGTAAGAACCAGGAAAGAATTTACATATTACTCCACAAGGTACAACAACTGGACTAGGCTAGACAGAAATTATATTTTACAGGAACGCATGCATTTAACTGAAAATGTTGATACACAGATCCATTAACTATGTCAAATCACATGCCAGTAATAACTATAATAAAAATGAAGGGCAATAAAGTAAAAATGATTCACTGGTGCTTCCCAACATATCTGTTAAAAAGAGAGGAATTTAAGGTATGGGTCGTGGAAACTATTCAGGAGTTACTTAGGAAGAAATAACTTTCTTAAGAAGATAAAGCTAGGGAGTGGGATAAAATGAAAGTGGAGTTTAAAAACTGAATAAAAAGAAAAGAGATATGGTTAAGAAGTAAGAAAAATTATTTAGAGAGACTGACAAAGGTTAAAGTACTGCAGAATAAGGGGAATGTCACAGAACAGGAAGAGGTGCAACTGCAGAGTGCTAAAGAGAAAACAAGTGACTACCTGGATAATATGCAAGAATTTGAAAGACTGCTGTTAAAACATTTAGCATAACTCAGGCAACAGAAAGCAGAAAGCAGTGCCATTAAGCTAAGGAAGCCTATAACAAGAAAAATAGAGATCCTGTAGAGGTACTAGAAATATTTGGAAATTATGTGGAAATCAAGAAAAAGTACAAATGGAAATATTAATGGAAGAATTAAATATGAAATGGTTAGAGGTAAATGAGGCTGAATTATTGACAGGATTGCAGAAGAAGAGACAAAAATGGTGATGTATAACCAATCTACAGGAAAGTCTCCAGGAACAGATGGTATCCCTGTGGAAGGTTGGAAGCTAGGAGGAAAGAAAGTAATAAAGATTTAGAACGTTTTTTTAACAGTATTTTAAAAGAAACTGAAGTACCAACATCCTGGAAGAAAATCGCAGTGGCTGTAATCCCTAAAGATAGCAAAGACCCATCAGATATACCTTCATACAGGCTCATTTTGACACCAAACTATGATTATGAAATGTTTACATCTATAATGGCTAAAAAAATGGCAACGGTGTTGTCAAAATTGGTAGATATGGATCAATGTGGTTTTGTGGAGGGGGCGTATACATTTGACAACATTAGTAGAACAATAATGATGCAGAGGGAAGCAGAATGTAAGAAAATATTGCTATTGTTGGTGGGTCTTGATGCAGAGAAAGCATTCAACAGAGTAAGCTGGGATTTTAGAAGTTGGGCAATGGAAGAATTTGCACTCCCTGACAAAATAACAAGGTTAATCAGTAGGAACTATGACGGACTGGAGACAAACATTAAAATATAGGTGGGCTCCTCTCTAATATGCTCTCTCTGAACAAAGGAACCAGGCAGCACTGTCCACTTTCCCCCTTATTATTTCCTTTAAATTTGGAACCATTACCAAGGAAAATAAGGGACTCCGAAATTCAAGGACATAATTACTGCGTTAATCAAGAAAAGTTGGCTTTATTTGCAGCTGATATTATCTTGTACCTGATAAAACCAGAAATGTACACCTCAGCATTGTAGAACATTTTGAGACAGCTTCAAGTTTTTTTAGGTTACAAAATTAATAAAAAGACAAAACAAAGGCTATAGTTGTAAACTGTGTACCCCCACATGAATTTGTATAGTAACACCCATATTTATGAGGACACAATAAAATTAAGTACTTGGGAGTATGGGTTAAAAGGATTCTGTTATGGCAGCTAAGAATATGTGGGAAGAGACTAACCAAAAAATAGTAAACTGAGGAACTGGAAGCTCTTGTTTATGGATATGGATAGCAAAATACAAGCAGTGAAAATATTTTTAGTCCCTTTAGTTTTATACACAGGATAAGTATACTTTTGGTCAGTCAGAGGAGAAGCTGTGGATAATAAAGAGTTGAAGGATGTTACCTGGGAGGAGAAGAAGGCAGGAGTCAAGTGGGATAAGTGATCCTTATAACAGAACAAAGCAGTTTGGGATTTCCTGATCTGAAGGGATATTTAAGAGCTACACAGTTAAGGCTCCTATACATAGCACAAGCAGAAATTAGAAAGGGATGATGATGAAATGGATAAAAAGTTCAAGAAATAAGGGCAGAGTGGATTTAGGATGCAGATCCTTAAGGAAAACAACAACAGCCGTACAGAATATTATACTCAAAGGAGCAAAAAGTATTCCAAGAACTAAGCCAACACGGGAATGCAGAAAGGAGATTCTGCTGATAGGGATGACTGCAATTAAGAGTACAGAGAATAGGCAAAAGGGGGGCAGGAATTTACTGGAGAAAACTAGCAAAGGAACAAAGGTATTGGCAGCAAATAGAGAGGGAAAGATAACAGAACTGAAGAGGCCAAAAAAAAAAAAAAAAAACATCAGGACTGTAGGCTACAGACTTCCTTCCCTATCATGGATTGATATTAGAGTGTAGGCAAAGAGAGGGATTGGAGAATCCTAAGTGAAAGACCAACACTGGTAGAGTGATAAGAGTCTTTACTTGAATCTAAAACAACAACTGCTCTTTAAAAATGGATAATTAGAGCGCCATATAAAATATTGCATGAGAACAATAGGAATCACTCAGAGGAGGTTAGAAAAGATTGGGAAAAGAGATTAAAAAAAACAATGGGAAGATATATGTATGGCTCTCAAATATGCAATACGTCTAAAAGATTTAGGATTTTTACTTGAAAGTGTTTGCATAGATATTTTTATAACCCAAGCAGGCTCCAAAGAATTTTTCCTCTGGTAGCTTGCAAATGTTGGAGGTGTGATCGGGAAGAAAGTGGTAATTGTGAACATATTTTTTGGAGTGTAATGAGTTGGTAGGCTTTAAAATGTCAGAAACACTGGGTGAGTAAATTGGTGTATCTAATAAATTTTGTTTTGAGCTGGGGTACAGGATCTGAATTGTCTAGACATAGTAAGGCCTTGCCAAGTTTAAACAATAGAAATCAAGGTCAAAACCAACCATATTTGAAGTAGTGAATACAATAACAGAGATAAAAGAACCTGCAGTGGGATCTTTAGAAAAGGGTAGGAGCAAATTACATAAAAATATGGGAACTGTGGGAACAACACATGAAGAATAATGTTCTGGAGGAGGAATGAGGTTTAATGGATGGTAGGATTTGAGTGAGCTATTCTATGTTGGATTATATGTGATGTATAATGTTTGTAACTGAGAATATGTCAATGTTGTTTGTTTTCATTTATACAAAGGTATGATTGCCTATGTCATTGTGATAATTAAATAAAGGTTATTAAAAAATACTATACGTTATACAAAAATTTTAGCCCCTTCTAAGGAACACATTAAACAATTTAATGATATTTGTTTGAAGTTCTTATGGCACCCCAACAAACCTTGAATACTTTTGTGACATCATGTAAAGGAATGGAACCGTGTTGGAACAGGATTTCCTGACTTAGAAACCTATGCTATACCTTCAGTTATTAAAACAGCAGCTTTCTGGTTCAGTTCTGATTATTCAGCCAGTTGGGAAAAAAATGCATAAAACAATTTGGTTAAATAAAGAAAAAAAATAGCACTAATTAGAACCATGAATAATAATAATAATAATAATAATAATAATAATAATATGTACTGGCTGTTAAATACTTATTTAAAAACACCAACAACCTCAACAGATTCTACTTACATAACCAGCCATTAAAACATTTAGAAACTGTACATATAAATACCCTAGAGATAAAAGCATAGTGTTTCACACTATTACCTACTGCATTTGTACCACAAAGCCAAATTCATAAAGGTTAATTAAGGTTACGGTGCGCATCTTGCAGTAACCTTTTGCACATACATGGGTTGGCCATGTTACATGCTAATGTGGCAGTCCTGGGGAGAGGCATATGCTGATTAGTTTTGTGCTATCCCCCAGAACTGCTTGCTGTAAGACATTACTCAGCCAAGTGAGTCAGAGAATTGCTCAGCTGTGAAGATTATAATGGCTGCTTCTTGCCCTTGAGCATGGCCATAAGTTAAGCTTAGTGTTGGGGTTGTGTGCATGTATATGAGTGGGGTTGCATGTTGTCTGTCTAGGAGGTGGTAGTAGGAGTGATAGTGAGGGGCTGTGTATGAGGGTGAATGGATGAGTGCATCTGTGAGCCTGATCAGGTGGAGTGGGAGCTCTCTGTGTGTATATGTGTGTGAGAGAGAGAGAGTGTGTGTGTGTGTGTGTGTGTGTGTGTGTGTGTGTGCGCGCACGCGAGTATGTGTCAGTGTGTGTTGGGGAGGCAATCATACTAACAGACCCCTAGACTAAAGAGTACAGCCTGCAACATTGGGTGGGTGGAGCTACTAGCCTTAAAGGCACACAGGGTCTAGGGAACACTGTATACCAGGGATTATTCTTCATTACTTGCCTGAAAAGCACTTAAACATAACATGGGCTGGGGAGGGGGGCTGAACATTAGGCACAAGGGATACTCATTCTAAAAAACACATGTGGTACAGGGAACCACTAAATACTAGGGTTAAGTAGATTTCCCTAAAAGGGATTCCAGCCCTGTACCTTCCCACCACTGGTCCTCTGCACCACCGCTACATACCAGGAACAACATGCTAAAAATAAATAAATACGGGAAAAAAATCAAGTACAAAAGGGGTAGAGGGAAGGAATTGAACCCTGCATCCTTGACACACAAAATCCTAGCATTAATCCACCATGCTGCCAAGTTAGAGCAACAAAGTAGTTCACATATACTGAGGATCTTGGGCATTATGCAATGCCTGCAACAGTTTGTAACTTATGGGAGACAGGAACACGGAATGGTGAGCATACCTCTCAACTTAACAGCACAAGATAATCAGGCCAAAAGTAATGAAAGGGCAAATATTTCTCCTACAAATGTAGAAAACTACTAGAATAACAGCTTTTGTGCTAGCATGTACTTATTGAAGGATATGAAGTGTGAAACTCTAATGTCTGCATTAAGGACTGACTGCATTCATCCATAAATCATCAGAGCAGGGAAAGGGAGACATGAACATTATGACAACAGGGCAGGAATGGGGGTATGTGTTGTACATATCTGCAAATGTGTGTGTTTTTACTGTGTGTTTGTGATTGGGAGAGTTATCGGGGGAGGTCTGAGCTAACATTATGCAGCTACCACTGTTAACTACCACAGGATGGTGCTGATCTGTACCTGTGGTAGTTAAATGTGATTCTGAGATATGCACATTAGCCAGTAATGGGGTCTTTACTCATTGCAGCTAATGTATAACTGAATTAGACATGTCTGTATCATGGAAAGCGCTCCTTTTACTGTAGCATTTAATGCAAGAGCTAGGGTTCTTTATGAATCCTTGGGGAATGCATAGACAGTCCAAACTTTCAAAAAATGCTAAGTTTAAAAAACAGGGATTTTATCTTTTGGACTCAAATATTACAAAACACTAAAGTGCTTAACATAGATTATTTGGTGGGTAAATATGATTTGGACATGGAAAACTGACATAGTCCTTGTGACGTAAATAACCTCTACAGTTGACTCAGTGTCAGATATAATTAGAAAAAAAACATACATACAAATTTTGTGTCAGATAAGTATTGAGAATATGCTTTCTAAATGAGCGCCTCAACTTTAACTACAGTACATAAAATGATTTTAAAACCCTCAAAAAAGATATTACCTTTATTTTGGAGATTATTCTCTTAGAATTTTCTACACAGATTGTTTATCATGCCACGTACAATTAAAATTATATACAAAAATTTTTTATTGCAGTTATAAATCTGGTCAATTCACTTGGAATAAGCATATGTTTTATGACTGCAAAATTCTATAACAATTTTGGGGAAACAATCAATGTTTCATTCAAGTATAGCGGTATGATAAAAATATTAGCCACATTTTTGCTGTTGTTTAATGCTCCAATTCCCATATGTCTACCCAAGATTCAATCCGTGCTTCTCTGGAGCTTATCAGCCACAGCCAGGAAAATGAAAGTGAGGTTACACCTTCCTTTATGGAATTTATAAATAGTGTCATTGTTGTGCAAAATGTCCGCTATTAAAATGAAAAGAAATTAAATAACCAAAGAATATAATTACATAATACAACTGAATTAATTAATAGGGAAATAGTATGTGCTCTATGATCAGCTTATCCCTGTTTAATGAATTTTAGTACTGCATACAGCAACAAATGATGTAGGCACTTGTGTAAACAGTTATTTGTTTTATTACATTAATATGCTTGTTCTTGTATATAAAACATTAATAAAAATAAAAAAACAGAGATTGTTAAAATGGCCACTGATTACAAGCTACAGCATGACATTATGGCAGGCTTCCATCCATGCCTCTGGCAACCTGTGTCCAGCAGCCAGACCAAGCACTGGGACTGAACCTGGAAACAGTTCCACAGTTAAGATGTATGGAAGAAAAGCATGTTGTTTTGCTGATAATGACACAGTCATGTGTTATAGGATTGATAAACAATGAGCTGAATAAAAGATAAACAGAAATTCTGCAGAACTAAAGGAACAATCTGTGATGCAGCAGTTTACAATCTGTGCAAAAATGCAAAGTAACGCACTTGGGAAAAATAACCTAGGAAAGGAATATATGTGGGAAGAGACCTGGGAGCAGTCATATCAAACGATCTAAAACAAGTAGTCTGACAAAGCAGCTGAAGAAAATGAGAACTTATAGGCTCACAGATTAGTACTAGACTATCTGTCCTTATGGGCCATTTTAAGCCTAGCCAACTACCGCATGTTAGAATTAAACCCTGCACCTTGTGTCTGTAAGGTAAACACCTTAACCATTATGACAACCTTCCTACCTTATCCCTCTTTCTAGACAGCTGCTAACACTCCATGCGGAGTGCCGTGAACAGTTCTTTTTCTAAAGGTACAGGTAGTTCAGAGAAGGGTAAAATAAAATTCTGCAGGATTTTAACCAGAAACCTTATATTAAGACAGAGACCTTAGAACAGCTTTATACATACATATACATATAGCCTTAAAGAACATATGTGTGTCAGGATATACCTGAAACATTTAAGCACCTTGTATGCTCATAAAGTGCAGATGGGGTGTGAAATTTCAACAAAAGAAAAAAAAAAGCTTTAAAACTGAAGCAGTGGCAGGCAGTTTAGGGGATATTTAAGGAAGTTTTTTTTTTTAGAGAAAAGATACAATTTGGAACAAGGCTCCTGGAAAATGAACTGTCAATATTTGATGAAACTCATTAATAACATGAGCTAAATACTAGGAATGTCTTAAGATGAGTCAAAAGGTAATATATTTGGTAAATGGTACCTGCTTCAGCTTAACCAGTGGGTAGGGGAACGGACAGGCCTTCCTTTATGGTACAGTTTGTGGGAGAGTCTGGCCACCCGTCTACTGCACAACCGTTCAAGAGTATAATCCTGGCCTAGCTTAAATGTGGTCTGTGTAAAGAGAAACACAATTCAATACCATCATGATATCTGAATTTTATGTTGTGTTTCTTTTTAACAGATATATAAATTAACCCTCTAAATGCAGTCCTAACAAAGATTCATGTTCAGAGATGTATACACAGAGAGCTTTATCTTAAAAGGTTTTGTGACATCATGATTCCTCATTGCTCACAACTCTATATGTGATTTAGTTAAATGACATTTCTCATATAATTTCCCCAATTCTTTAAATACATATCTTGGTTTAAATAAAAAAATAGTTTCCCCAGAATATTAAGCTGAATTTCAGACTGGCTGATGTATATATAAAAACTCAGAAAAAAGTTGCAGTTGCTTTTCTTTTATTTATTTATTACAAATACAGCATATACCCTAAAGACATCCATATGTTATTACAGATTCTCCCCATGAAACAAACATCTTATAAAAGGGTCTAACACAGACACAAAGGACTGGTGCCAAAAATCACAGGTTAAAACTCAATGCCAAGAAATGCATTATAGTACCTTTTGAGAAAAACCATCATCCAAGTGAATTACTCCGTTGATAAGACACCCTTAAGAGTTGACCCAGTAGTCAGGTATTTGAGAATGCATGTAGACAGTAATCTGGTCTTTGACCAACATGTAGCCATGATAGTAAGAAAATCGTTCTATGTTGCCCAACTTATAAATAAGGGAATAGCATCCTGATCCAAGGAAGTCATAGTGCCACTTCATTTGGCCCTTATCAGATCCATCATTAAGTATAATTACCCCTTCAGTATATACCTGACCCGACATATGCAACAGCTGGAGCACTCACAAAGAATCCTTACAAGAAGAATCCACAGTATAAGCATATTGTCCTATATGGATCAATTTAAAGTCTCCTCTCTATACTCAATCTCCTACAGGTTACTGAGAGATCTATGTCTGGCATACAAGGCATCCTCGGACCCAGATCTGATGGACCTTTTGCACATCCGCAAAGCAGAAACCATTAAACCACCAGATACAAGGATTTACATTTTCCTTGTGACATTTGACAATGTTGGTGAGACAGATATGTATCTAACAAGATTCCCATGCTCTGAAGAATGCTCCCCGTCTGTGTGAGCAGAGTCCATTCCCTAACCCTATTTAACCATAACGTTGACTAATGGATGGGAAATCAAAAATTTACCCTGGATCTGGTTCCCATGTCTCTGATAGACAGATGTAGACAGTAATGCCCAAACTATCATCCTCCCTCGACATTACCTTAGAAAATTCCTAACACACTCGACTCCTAATAAACTCTCATGAAACATACAATTCGGCCGAGTTGCATGGCTAAGCTTATAAAGGCCCTGGTGGTCATTAGCCTAGTAAATGCTTATGAAGCTATGAACCTGTGTTATCTTGTATATACAAAATAACGCTGCTGCAATTTAGACTTTGTTTCAAGTGGTAATGTAAAAGTGTAGTGCATTATTCACAACTTAAAGATATTAACAATTCTTACTGTTTTCTTGTACTTATCCCTAATTAAAGCAGTTCAAAATTAGGCACCTGACATCCTGGTTTTTACAGTTAATACAGACTGTCCGCAGGATTCAATAAAATGCATGTAGTCTCTGTGTAGAGCCAACATGGCATATACCTGTGCACATGGTCATGGTTTCCCCTCAGCAGCGCACCATGAATATTAATCATGACGCACTGCTGAGGGAGAGTATAGTAACAGGGATATTGAATCCATGTAGGCAGTCATGTAGTGGCTGTCCAGTGGTGTTGAACTGTCTAGGGAATTCCTGGACAGATGTTATATACAGGGTAAGAATTCCTGTAATGTACCCTGCTAGTGTTGAAATGTGTGACTGAATATTTAATGTATTAATTTCCTAAAGTTTTTTTTTTTTTAATGCCCGTCTGCATGGAGCAGCACACAGTGCAGCAAAGCTGAGCTGTGTTTACACATACAGAGCAGACACCTGCCAGACATCTAAAAATGGAAAGCAGATGTGTCAGGATGTGTTGAGCCCATTTGGGTGGAGCGGTGTGGTGCTTAGCAATGTTAACAGATAGCTTAGTAGTATATGTAAAGGTATACTAGTTTACATAATATACAAGTAGCTAAATGGGTAGAGTCATGGCCTAAAGCTTAGTAGATCCTAGGTTGGAGTCCCTAGCAGTCATACCTTTTTTGTAATGTAAGTGAATGTTTTGCTTAATTTAAAAAAAAAAATGGTTACATTTCGAAGAGTTGAGCGGTGCTAAGCACTGCTTAAAAATGGTTAACGGCTACGACTGTTTGCATGTTGCTAAGCTTCGCTAAAACACGGTTGTGAGAGTGTGCACAATGCTAAGTGGGTTTGTGCAATGCTAAGCAAAGCAGCACTTTTTTGAATGTTGCAGGGTGTAAGGGTGGGAAAACAGCCTATATTAAAGGCCAGTAGGTGGGAATTTTGCAACATTTGTTGGAGTCTTACTAACTGTTGTCATGTCAGGCAGTGTTGGGAAGGGTGCATGCTTTCAGGCATGGAGGTGGGGTGTGCAGGAGTCCAGTGTGTTTGTTGGGCTCCTGGTACAAAATTATGCACCTAGGCTGTTTCAGGGTGATTACCAGGGCTCAGAATGTAAGGCTGAGACCTGTGATCAGTTGGTTAGGGATCTTATCAGCACTACTGGTGTCCCCCCCACACTGGTGTGCAGTGTTATCACCACTATGATGACCTGAAGCGATGGAACAGGGGAGCTTTGGACAACTGGGCCAAGAGGCCAAGGGTAAGCATGCCTCACCCATAATTAAGTATTGCTGCCACTACTTTACTAAAATACAAGCTGAATCTGTGCAAAACTGGTATGCATAATGGTGGGCTTCTCTTCCAACAGCTGCAGCTGAGAGGGCTCGCAACATGCAGTCTCATGCCAGAAAGCCAGGCCAGGATGCGCCGTGAGTGTGGTAAGTACGGATATTTTTATAACTATAGTGCAATAAGCTATAAAAGCTATAGTGCAATAAACAATAACCAATAAACAATACAAATAACAGTAATCAATAAGGTGTAAAGCAGGATTGTAGTGTCATAACATAACTGCAGTAGAGCTGTATGCATCGCATGTCTATTTTAGTGTTGCTGCTGTCAACTGCAAAACTGCAATAACTGTGAAATGCAACAGTAATTGCATGATAAATGTATCTCACAACCCACAGTATGGTCCAAGGCTGTCTCCAGGCCACTTTCAGTCACATAATGCTCTTTTTTCCTCCCACTTCAGGAACAAAGTATATGGGTGAGGTAGCCCACTTTATGGGCAGATATTGTGTGTATACTTTATTTGTATTGCTAAGTATCTATGAAGTGTAAAGCAGGATTGTGGTGTCATAAAGTTCAGTTGTGAACACTTACCATAAATGTAGATGTTCGAGTGTATTCACTGTTGCAGTCATCACATTTGGGTTATCAGCTTGCAGGTAGTCCTCAGTCGACCTGATTAACAAAGTCTTGGGTCCTGCGTTGGTTGCTGTCCCTTCTTCCATGACATCATGTCGTCAGGGGTATAAAACATGCAGCCGATGCCATTGCATCAGTTTTTCTTGCCCCAGATGTCAGGTGCCCCCCTAATGGGAAGCAATTAAATATAAAAGCACAAAGATATACCTCCAACAAAAAAGCAAATACACCAAAAAGGCTTTTAAGCATAGTAAAGGAAAGTAGAGGTATAGCCAAAAGAAGTTAGGGGGATGGAGGGAGGGTAACCAGGACTGCAACAGTGAATACACTCGAACATCTACATTTATGGTAAGTGTACACAACTGTACTATGTTCTTTGTGTTTCACTGTTGCAGTCATTACATTTGGGTAGATTCCCAAAGCTATGGTTGGGAGAGAGTTTAGATAGCATTAGGACCAGCTATAAGGCCCTGCCAGACTGCAGTGGCAAAGCCAGCTCTAGATTTAGAGAAAATTGTCAAATGATAATGCTTGGTGAAAGTATGTACAGAACTCCAGGTAACAGCTTCTAGGATGTTCCTGGTAGGGACGCCTCTGAGAAAGGCTGTAGAGGTGGATGCAGCCCTGGTGGAGTGAGGTCTAATCCCCTGGGAGATAGGTTTTCCATGGTGCTTACAGTAGAAATGAATGCAATGGCTTATCCATTTAAAAATGGTTTGCTTTGAAATAGCCTTCCCCTCTGCCCCTGCAGCAAATGCCACCAGCAGTTGTTCAGATTTCCTTTGAGGTTTAGTCCTGTCCAAGTAGAATCCAAGTTGTCTGTGCACATCTAAGGAATGCAGTATCCGTTCCCCTTTATTCTGTGGACTGGGAAAGAAGGTTGGCAAATGAATGGACTGACTAAGAGCCACACTGGATACCACCTTGGGCATGAAGGATGGATTGGTTCTGAGGGACACCCTGTCCGCAAGAATGATGATGAAAGGTTCCACTACCACAAGGGCCTGTAATTCAGAAACCCTTCTAGCTGAAGTGATTGCTAAAAGGAAAGCTGTTTTCCAAGAAAGAAATTTTAAGTCTGCAGTAGTGGCTGGCTCGAAAGTCCGTAGAGTGAGTTTCTCCAAGACAAAGTTAAGGTCCCAGGCTGGGGTTGGAGCTCTCCTGGGTGGTCTCAAATTTTTGGCCCCTCTGAGGAACTGATTGAGCAGTGGATGAGAGAAGAGGGGAGGTTCTGTGTTATAATGAGCTGAAATGTCTAAGACATGGATTTTAATGGAGGAAAAAGACAGGCCCTTGTGAAGCATCGCAGTTAAGTATTGTAAAATCTGAGGTAAATTGGGTGCCGCTGTGCTCAACCCTTGATATTGGTTCCAGGCACAGAATATTTTCCATTTTTCAGCACAAGATTTTCTAGTACTAGGCCTCCTTGCCTCTAAAATGGTATCCATCACAGGTTTACTGAGGGATGGTAAAGGAGAGATTAAGTAATTAGCCAGGCTGCAAGGTTCAGTGTTAGAAGCTGAAGGTGCAGAATCTGGTTCTCCTGCTGAGACAGGAGGGAAGGAGTCTGAGGTAGGTGCCATGGAGATAACCATGACACTGCGCAGGAGGGGGTACCAGTGTTGGCGTGGCCAGTCTGGAGCAATCAAAATCATCACTGGTTTGTCCTGTTTGATTTTTAGTAGTACTTTGGAGAACAGAGGCAGGGGGGGAGGCATAGACTGATAGGTTTTTCCAGCTGAAGGACAGAGCATCCACTTTCCAGGCTTGTTTGTGGGGAGTCCTTGTGCAAAATTTGTCCAATTGGTAGTTCTGGAGAGAGGCAAACAGGTCTATATCTGGGCTCCCCCATTTGCTTGTCAACATGTTGAAAATCCTTGGTTCCAGTTTCCACTTGTGTGGGTCCATGAGGTTTCTGCTTAGTCCATCTGCCAGTGTACTTAATTTTCCTGGCAAGAATTGGGCTTGTAGGTGCACTTGGTAGCTCAAGGCTGTGTTCCACAATGCCATGGCTAGTCTGCAGAGGGGATAAGAATGTGTACCCCCCCTGCTTGTTTATGTAGCACATAACAGTGGTGTTGTCTGTCTTTACCATTAGTTGTCCTGGAAGAATGTGGTCCTTGAAGGCTGTCAGGGCATTCTGTACAGCTAACATTTCTTTTTGATTGATGTGCAGGTGCATTTGACTTGGGTTCTATTTGCCCTGAATGCACTTCCCTGCCTTGTGAGCCCCCGTGCATAGTCTGATGCGTCTATTGTTAAGGTTTGGGCGGCAGGGGGTGGTGTGAAAGGTAGTCCCTTGTTTTGGTGGCAGACCTCTACCCACCAAAGGAACTCTAGGCATAGACAAGGTATGATAGGAATCCTTGTTTCCAGGTCTTGAGAATGTTGACACCATAGGCTTTTTAGATACCACTGTAGTTTCCTCATATGCAGTCTTGCATATGTAATTAGAAGAATGCAGGAGGCCATGAACCCCAAGGCTTGCAGTATTTGTCTTGCAGATAGCAGGGTTTTTGTGGCCACTTGTTTGAAGTAGGTTGTCAAATTAATTTGTTTCTCTGATGCGAAGTAAGCCATCTGGGAAGTTGTATTCAAGCTTGCTCCCAGGAATATAATTTGTTGACAGGGTACCAGGTGTGATTTATTTTTGTTTATGGTGTACCCCAGACAAGTTAGAACCCTTTGTACAAAGGCCAGATGATTCAAAAGTATGTCCTGGCTTTCTGCCTGAATTAGACAATCGTCCAGGTATGGGTATATTTGAATATTTCTTTGCCTGCAAAATGCAATAACTGGAGCCAGGCACTGGGTGCAATAGATAGGCCAAAGGGCAGTGCAGAGAACTGATAGTGCGTGTAGCCTGCTTTGAAGCGTAGGTATCTTCTGCAAGATTCCCTGATTGGGATGTGCAGGTATGCTTCTTTTAAACCCTGTGTTGCCAACCAGGCATCTTTGCCTAACATAGGAAGTAATTGGTGAAGAGTCAGCATCTTGAATTTTGGAATCTCCAAAAAGTTGTTTAGAGTAGACAGGTCCAGGATAGGACGCCATGAATTGTCTTTTCTGGGTACCAGGAAAAGTCTTGAGTAGAAACCTTGTTCCTTTTCCTCTTCTGGTACCAGCTGAACAGCCCCCATGCTTAGGAGAGAAAGTACTTGTTTTTGGGCCTCTGCCTACTGATTTGGGAGTAGGTCCGGCCACCCGCTTGGTGTTGGCAACGTGTGGAAGTGAAGTCTGTATCCCTGGGACACTATTTAAAACTTATTTGTCCTGGGTAATGAGTTCCATGAAGAGCAATGCAGTCAGTTGATAAGTGCTTGGAAATTTTAAAAGGAAGTCATTGAGGCAGTTTACCATAGGGGGGAATCTTTTTATTCCCATATTTGGAAGTGGAGGCCCCCCACTGCTTAGTTGTGTGTGTCCCCCTGGGACTGAATCCTGGGGTTTTTGCTGTGTCTGGGTTTGGCTTGAGAAGACCTGTAAGGGGCTGGAAAGGACTAATTCTTAGAGGGCCAGTGCCTGCTAAATCTAGGAGGCTGAACTTGTAAAAAATCTTTAACAGTTTGCATAGATTTAGCTTTATCTGCCATCTTTTTAAGAACTTCCTCAGCCTTGTTGCCAAACAGGCAGTCTTGATTTAATGGAGTATCCAACAATTTAGCTTAAACATGATCAGGCAAAGATTGCTACTTAAGCCAAGCATGCCTTCTGAGCACAGACCCCGTAACAGCAGCCCTGCAAGAGGCCTCTAATGAATCAAAACCACATTGCAAAGTATGTTTTCCAACTTGTTCAGCAGAATGCATTAAATCCTGTAATTCTTTATTTTCCACACAGTCAGGAATCAACATAATTTTCTGTTTAAGCAGTCCAGTAACATGTTGCTGATACGTTAACATATGAAACTGGCAGTTTAAAGCCCTAATGGCCAAGGTTGCAGAAGTGTAAACCTTCTTACCCCATCTATCCAGCGCCCTGGAGTCTCTATCAGAAGGGGTAGGATTTTTAGCAGTAGAAGCCTTAATGTCCTTGGGCCTCTGTGAAATAGTCTCTGGATCTGCAATAGAATTTTTAAAAAGGAACTTGTGGGACTCAGGGACCCTGTAGTATCGGTCAGGTTTTCTGGGAGCAGGAGGCAGGGAATCGGAGACCAGACTAGATTCCGAAAAAGCATCATCAACAATGTCTAGTACCGGAGGAAAACCTAAAGGCCTATGCTGAGGTAGGAGAAGGAAATTCCTAAGCCTCTTTTTTGAATCAGAAAAATCATGGCTTTCCCAGTGGAAATGCTCCCTTAGAGTATGTAAGGTTTCCCCAAAAGAAAAATCCTCAGGAGGGGAAGCAGAGGGAATGGAGTCCTCTGCATCAGAATCTTCATAAGTAGATAAGGGCAAATCCAGGTCAACAGAAGAATCAGAAAAAGTAGAATCCTGATCAGAAGATTTATAATCAACTTCAGTCATAGGCCTCTTAGAAGTGGGGGGGGTGGCTACCCCTGATTAGAGTTATTAGATCTTCAGCCATTATTATCATTTGTTTTTTAGGCATAGAGGCCTGAGCATGTGGCCTGGAAGTCGGTTTTTTAGGCATGGATCGATATTTAGGCCTAAGTAAAGAAGGAAGCGTCAGTTTAATATGCAAGTCCGTAGGCCTGAATACACCCTCAGAAGCCGGTGCCTGCACAGACGCTCCAGACCCATCCAAGGTTGAGACATCCGCGGGTTCCATAGTTGAAGCATCTCGGGGCATACTGGACTCTGAATGGGTCTCAGTAGAGGCCTGCGAATCAGAAGTAGCGGGTATTAGGGGCTGCGAAAGAGCCTCACAGACTGAGTGAACTGTTGACTGGCTTAGGAGAAGCGTTGTCGGCAGTTTTGGACCTCAGCAGACTGTCTCTGTCTTTATCTTTGTGTTTTTTCAGAATCCCGGTAGTTGGAGGGCTAACCAACAACATTTCTGGATAATTAAACCGAGAACCGAAATATTTAGAATCGAAAATATACCGACGACGGATAGTGCACTGATTAAATAAAGCACAATACTGACAGCAAGGTACGTTGTGGTCAGGGCCTAGGCAGGCAATACAGTACAAATGAAAATCTTTATGAGGTATTTGTTTTCCACAAGTAATGCAATTATTAACTTTTACCGACATCAGTAAAGGGCAAGAAAATGTTTCCCCAACTGGGTACTTAGCTTTAGTTGAAGACTTCTGTTCTAAAACTCGAAAACTAAAATTTCAGGAGTTGGCCGACCAGCACTTGCAAACTGCTTCTGCTTCGGGCACCGGACGGCAAGAAAGACTGATGTAATGGCATCAGCTGCATGTTTTATACCCCTGATGACCTGACGTCATGGAAGAAGGGTGAGCAACCGACGTAGGACTCAAGACTTTGTTAATCAGGCCGACTGAGGGCTACCTGCAAACAGATAACCCAAATGTAATGACTGCAACAGTGAAACACGAAGAACATCAAAATGTGTCTAAATACTTGCAGTAGGGCTGTATTCATTGCATGTTGCTGCAGTCAGTTGTTACATTTGCAGATGTTCCCTGCAGTCACAGCTTTTGGGTTCTACTCCCATGCCTGCCAACTAAGACATGACGACTGTCCAGTCTACTTAATGCACATAAACATACCTCTCAACTGTCATGATTTTTCGTAATGTAAATACAACCACCCAATCTGTCTGCTCCGTGATTAGCAGATAAATGATTACCTGGACTGCAATTCATTTTCAAATACATTTACAGAACACCTTGGTAGTCATTACTATCCTTTAACTTACTGTTAACTACAGCATGTCAATGTAGACTGGTTCCCAGTGATTCACCTACCTTGACAGCTCCGGCCATGGTGCCTAGGTCAAGCATGTCTGGGACCCAGCCTGGTGATGCCCCCTCTGCTGCCCCTGCACTACCTGTGACGTCAGGAAGTTCTGCCCCTCAGGATGGGGCTTGTCCACCCTCTGGGAGCAATGGTGAACAGGGAATTGTCACCCATGAGGAACTGCCAGGTTTGGTACGCAGGATCATGTATTGTGGGTTTGGACGCAGCCTGCACCAGATACATACATACATAGAAATATTTCAAGCACAAGCATACATACCTTTCTAGTGTGCCAATATAACAAAACACTTGTTTCCATAATAAGTGTTCAAGCTGTTCTTAAAAATATCTAAACTAGTGCTTGCTTTAATGTAATTTGGTAGTCTGTTCCATGCATCAGCTATTCTGTCAGAGAACCAATTAGTACACTTCTCATTCCTATAGAATCTTCTACACAGGTTGTCTGAAAATTCTCTAGTACTTTTTGATAACCCCAAACATTCCCAGAGGTAGTTATCACTAAATGCCTTATATACCTGAATAAGATCACCTCTTAGATATCTGTAAGAGACACTGTACAAGTTCAGATATTTTAGTCTTTCATAATAACTTAGATTTTTCACATCCATGGATGCCCTTGGTATATTTTCACTGTACTGTTTCCAGTTTACTCATGCTTGTCTTCTTATAGGGTTTCCATATTGCTATTCCATACTCAAGTTTGGATCTAATGTAACTAACAAACAATGACTTCATTATTTTTAATTTCCTAGACTTTATAACTCTTTTTATGCAACCTATAGTTCTATAATTATTAACCAATTGATTGATATGATTAGAAAAACTCATAGCTGAATCTACCCATATAGCCATATGGTGAGCAGGTTTACTATCAAATTTTTATTTTATTTTATTTTTATTTTACATTTGTTTACCGGGCTAGTCTAACTGGATACATGTCCATTTTCAGTAGAGGCCCGGGGAGATAAGCTCCTAGGTAAGACAATGAATTTAACACCATTCTATCTACGGATATAGAAGACAAATAAATTCTATTTACAGTGCCAATTACAGGTTATCATAGTAAAAAATTAACAGTGTAGAATACAGGCATACCAAAGGATGCAGTTAAAATCCCAAAATTTACAGTGTAGAATGCAGGCATAGCAAATGAAAGTAATATAGATTAGGTGTTATAGAGATAGTTAGTAGAACTAGTTTTATAAGGAAGAAGTTTGTTTAGATGAGTAGATGGGATGGGAAGACCAGAGTATTTAGTGACACTTGAGCTAGTCAGGTTTAGAGCATGGGCATAACCAGTGAGTTTTAAGATGCACTTTCAGATTGTTTTTGAAACAGAAAGTGAGGGAAGTGTGGAGAGCTCGTTTGGCAGGAGATTTCAGGCTCTGGCATTTTCGAATGTTACACTGTAGACTGCACTTTTGTCGAACCGGAAAGTCGAACAAGGCAATGTCGAACTCCAAAAGCCACCTACGAACGGGTTTTAACATGGGTTGAGACAGGTGTTCACTGCTATTGCTGAACTACGAACCTCGCCCCTATCTCGACCCACGATAAACCCTAGGTTGATTTTTGGAGTTCGACATTACCGTTTTCGACGTTCTGTGTTCGACAAAAGTGCAGTCGGAATTACATTCGAAAATTTGATAGTAAACCGGAGAGCATGCTGGCCACTCTGGTAGGGCAGGCTCACCCTGGAGCCCAGCCTCCACCACTGCCACCCTGAGACAGTGACAGAGCAGAACAGACAGTCCCATGGGTGGGGACATGAGTCATGCTACTACCTTGTGGAGGCACATGAGACTGAGATTCCACAACACACTCCCCATCCAAGGTGTTCACCCCCTCTTGTGTCACACACCACCCGTCTGCTGTCTTGTCTGTCTGCAAAAGCTTCCTCACCTACCCAACTTACCTCTCCCACACGTACCTATGTCCCCTTCCCCAACATTTCACTCCCACCTTCAAATAAAAAAATGGGCACTTGTCCCAAAAAAAAAATATCGTCCCATACATAGTTCTCTATTTCGCACAAGTGTCCACTGGACACATGTAACTTGGTCCAACTTTCTTCACAATGCAGTTATGCTGCCCTTACCCTTCTCTCTGGGGGTAAGAGCCCATTTTAAGCTACAAATTCTGTCAAAGTGCACAGTTGTTGTTGTGCAAGAAATTGATAGCTATGGTTCTTTCCTACACCCTTCCTGCACATACTTATCTGCCTTTTATTATGTTTCCCCCCTGTTTCCACCCCATTTCACCACTTTCCTATCTTCCCACTTTTCTTTTCTTTAAAGATTTTTTGCGCAATGCTGTGACATGAGGCACATCGCGCATCGTTAAGCTCAGCTAAATGGAACTATATTGAGATATGTCTTTTAAATTATAATAAACACATAGAAAATAAACACCTGTACCTTAGTTCAAACCCAAGACCATCACACCTGCAGACCACTGCATTCATAGTCCAAATAAAGTTCTGTGCTATAACTAAAGTCCCACCAGACAACAATATGCAAAATCCAAAAAGAAAGAATGTCAGGACACTGCTGGAACGCTCCTTCTTTTATTAAAACAGACAAAATGACCAAGGATAAGCGCTTTCGGGTAAACAACCCTTCATCAGAGAGAAAAGTCAAACATTTCCAACATTTTAAACTAAATACCAGCCAATGAATAATCAGTAAACTACCCGCCTTTTTTGTAGGGCGGGCTTCAGAGGTACTGTGTCATTCAACCCTGGGCTCCTATGAGCCATCAGCTCCAATATCCATTTGGACTCAAGGGATTCTGTTAAAAGCTTTATGTCCCCTCCCCTATTATTCAACCTTACATTAACCACAGCCCTAAACCTAAACATGTGTGTGTGGGGTTCAATTCAATGTGTCTGTAAAGGGAACTATGAATATCCCTATTTCTTATGCTGGATAGATGTTGCAATATCCTAACTTTGAACATATTGTTAGTTTTTCCCACGTAGAACCCAGAGCACTGCATACATTCAGCCAAATAAACCAGATTATTGGTCCTACAAGTGGCTCTGGCTTTAAGGTTGTATGTCTTACCATTAGCAGGATGTGTAAAAAGTGTATCCTTATTTATAAGGGGGCATGCTTTACAAAAGCCACAGGGGACACTACCAGCTCTATCCTTGAAAAAATTCAATGTTGTTGTGATTTTCTCACCACATAGAATAGAAAGTTTTTAACAGAATCCCTTGAGTCCAAATGGATATTGGAGCTGATGGCTCATAGGAGCCCAGGGTTGAATGACACAGTACCTCTGAAGCCCGCCCTACAAAAAAGGCGGGTAGTTTACTGATTATTCATTGGCTGGTATTTAGTTTAAAATGTTGGAGATGTTTGACTTTTTTTATCCGATGAAGGGTTGTTTACCCGAAAGCGCTTATCCTTGGTCATTTTGTCTGTTTTAATACAAGAAGGAGCATTCCAGCAGTGTCCTGCCATTCTTTCTTTTTGGACCACTGCATTCATGTGCCACACCACACAGCTGTTAAGTAAAACAGGTGGTTTAAGCAAAAATAATAACTGCAACTTACAGTCATTAAGCGAGTTTAAGCAGAGCTGAGCATCGCGCCATGTCACACAAACTTGTTTAAACAGTAATAGAAAAAATGGGAGGGTAACTTGAGTGTGGTGCAAGAGTACACCAGTAGAAAGCCAGACACAGAACAGTGATTGTAAGTGAGGTCTCTAATAGCAGGTAAATGTGCATGTTTACCAGCGACATTTAGAAATACATCTGCTAAAACATTAATGGCAACATACATGTTCAACTGGGACTCAGAGAAATACATCCATATAGAGCCATTCACATAATGATGGATGCAAAAAAAAGCATGTCACAGTCTGTATGTGTGAACTTACAATGACAAATACAGCTGCTGTAACAGTGACTCAGTAGCTTAGACTGTTAAATGCTGTGCAAACAGTAACTTTTGCCACACAGTCCTGGGTTCAAATACAGTGGTGTGTAACATTTAAATTACTTTATTGTGAAGACAGCAATTAATGACCAAGTCATGCACTCTTTATCCACACAATGTAGTCCAAATGAAATGTCTGCTTTTTCACTGATGGAAGTCACAGGCCTGCAGATAGGAACACACTTCACACATCTCTACAGCAACACTGTAAGTGCATAAAGTGACAGATCATGCATTAATATGCATTTACAGAGAATGTTAACTTAGGTAATGCAAATGAGGCCCACTAATATTAGAGTGCCACACAAAATCATTTCATAATCACATTACTGCTGCACAACTAGCATACACATATAAGGCCCCTGCTAGTAACAAGGACTGCCAGCATACACATTCCCAATGAGTACCACACTGTAACACATGGCCTGACAGTTGCCCAAATGGTTGACAATGTTATATTTACCCCCTATATTGCTCAAGAACACAACAAACATGTTGCCTAGTACTTTTAGTAATACCGCTGCCTACCTTAAACACATACCTAATTTGACTGGAAAGGGTACTCTCACTCTGCCTCTACAATAAGGCTGATTGACACAGCTCCCACAGTTACTCTTACAGCGTGTTGTTCTTGAAAGTGTTCACACTCCTTGCCTATGCCTATTGCCTGCAGCACTAGCTGCAGCCTGTGGCACACACATCTGTATGTAAACGTAGCTGCTACAGACCTACCCTCTGTGATGATGTAGTCTCTTCACACCGGTAATGTCCAGCACAACATATCAGAAAGGGCTTCTAATTTACATGAAGGCAATATATCTTGAAGGCAATATATCTTGTTCAGTAGTTGTATGTCATTGGCTGATGATACTGCAAATTAGCTGTGTTGTCTGCAATTTGCATTTCAGAACCAGACAGTGGGTAAGAGGCAATCATCTGATAATGAGTAGCATGTTAAAAAGGCAAACAGCTGACTATGGGGAACCAGTCTGTATTAGATTTTCTTCAGATAGTAATCACGTTGCCAAAAACTTTATATCTCTGCACATATCAATAGAGAAGTATTGTACTCCATCAGATATGTAACCTTTTTGTTTACAACATGATGCATATGTGTGAATATACCTAGGGGGAATGAGGATTACAGCACTAAGGCTTTCTTAGAACTGTAATAATGACATGTTATTGATCTCCAGGTTTGTTACACCTGCAGAGGATGTACAATACATCAAGGGTGGATTTTTTTTGTCAATGTGGCAAACTGGTCTTGTGGGACTGTCCCTATATAGTGGCTGTAATAGCACACTACTACTTGTTGCCATTGTTGTTTTGACATATTGCAGGGTTGCCCCTAGGGGATACACTACAATGGACTCCAGTGTTGGGTGTATGATTATACAGCAATACCGGTCATGGGACACATTGGAATAGCTGACTATCTCTAGTATCTTAGGTGTATCCACACACGTCATATTCCACAGTGTGCAAACATACTAAGTGTGATCAAGCAGTGCATACTGCCAGCCATTATGTTCTTGTTGTATCTCTACATTGTGTACTTCCAAGTATGTGATCCTGACATGCGTTCCCATTTTGCTGTCTTTCAGGAAACATGTATCCTAGATGCCGTGCCCCTTTCACAGAAGTATACAATGATATAATAGTGTTATGCCTTGTCAACACCATGGACTCCTACTTTTCAGGGATGACAAAACAGGGAACAGCTGGCAGCACTCTGGGCTGACCTTGTCTGTGACGTGAATGCCATAGTCATCAGAGCAGGACATATGAGCAGGTTCAACACTGTGCAACAGGCATGATTAATGCTGCAAGCAGAAGAGCAGCATATGTAGCCAGAGGTTGTGGTGTCACTGGTGGAGGGCCTGCAGCAGAACAACCACTCTCAGTCACTAAGGGATTCCTGGCGAACCTACGAACACACAACAGCTCACAGGCATCCATCATGGATGTGGGTGCCATAGTTGCCACAGCAGAGGAGCATACAGTTAAGCTTAGTTTGATCAAAATTGGAATACTGTAGAATTCAGTGTGTCAGGGTATACATAATTTTACGTGGTATCAGGTCTTTGCTCTTTGGGGGGGGGGGTAAACTGCAGTTTGAATGTCATGCTCAGATTTTGACCAGCATAACAATTAACACAGTAGCTACTGTAAATGCGAGATATATGGATGTATTACCTTGTTATTATGTAACATGTGGTGGTACTTACTTAACCACCCTCTCAACTTTTCACAGATCCATCAGGTATCAGACAAGACCGTGGTTCTGTTATCCCAAGCCTGCTCCCTGGATTTCTGTACTGTCGGCATGACTGTCAACTGCACAGATATTTTCTGACTGTACACACAGAGTCATACCTATGCCTTGCAGGTGTGATCACACTGATAGATGTGACAGTATTGTCAGGACATTACAGATCGTCATATGTGTCAATCTTGCAGAGTCTTCACATATGTCAACAGTGTACCTCATTGTTGCTGAAAAGATTGCTGTGTAAAGAGCTTTTACTTACAAGTAATTACACTCGTTTGTGGGAAAAGTAATGTCCTCGTGTCCTACTATAGGAGATTGGGTTTTAAACACATCTGTATTAGTGACAACAGTGTAGAGAGCTTTACATATATTGCAACATAGTTCTGCAGAGCATAATAGTGCAGGCATTAATGTGCTGCTTTTCCCTTTCTTATCACAGGTGACCGGGGGGGGGTTGGACTCTGTCCCCTACACAACCTGATGTCAGTGTCTCTTCCAACTCAGATGATGCTGGTGCTCAGAGTGAGACAGAGGAGGGGGTTTCAGGGGCAGAATCTGTCCCAGAGGTTGAAATCCCACTTCTGCCCTCATTGTCACCGCACATAGTCAGTATGCCTACATATACCCAGTCCCCAAATGCCATGGATAGTCAGGGGGTGGGGACATCTAATAGGAAAGTGTAGCAACTATGGCTTCAGTGACAGTAGACACTGGCCATACCCAGACAGCTGGCGAGGTTCCACACAGGTGGATTGATAGGGGTGCTCGTAGCAGGCCTGATGTCCTTCCACCATCTGTTACAGGTGTCACATCACTGCACATCATCTGTGTTGAAACGTCTGGTTGGAGTTGTGCATCAGACTCATGGATGTAGGTCAGTAACCCCATCTGCTGAGAGTCCTCGTGGCTGTGCATAATCAAGGTCCCATAGTGGCAGTACATCCAGCTCTCCAGTGGGGAGTGTGCTAACCACACCAAGATGTAGCAGGCCATGGGCTCACGATCATGGGCATTCCCATGGAGGACATGGCCCCAGTAGACAGCAATCACCATCAGGTAGTAGCACTGCTTCTGTCCTTGGGCATGGAGGTGCCAGTGCAATTCCTAACAGAGCCAGTTCCTGTGTTCAGGGGCAGAAACTGCGAACTGTCACCTCTACCATGCACAATTCAAAGCTGTCCAACATACACACATGTAGGGCTAGCACTACACTTGACTGTGTTCGCGCACACACTCACATGCCACTGTCAAATTCAGGTAACCTACAGACACACACGGCACATTTCCATGGTCCATCTTACCTGCTTCCCTTCCTGACTCACACACATGCTTTCAACCTATTGGGTGAGCCTAAGCCTCCTGCACCCCCCACACAACACCCTGTGCAAGTGATGATACCTGTGCCACATCTCTATCATTGTCATCATCTATGCAGTAAAATGAAGCTATGTGTCTGATGCACAGACTGGCTATATAAATTAATATGTACTTATATAATGCAGCAGCCCTGGGCCAATAAGCTACTGGCTGGCTGGTGTCTAGTTGCCCAGCCTGGGTTACCTGGGATAGCTCTGTTGAGTGAAAACTGGACATAAACCCAACCAACCTACCAAATATGAACTGAGAATTGCTATGCTTAATGTAGGTTCACTGACAGGATGCAGCTTGGAAGTGGATGACATGATGATACATGGGAGGCTGGACATCTTATGTATCCAAAAGATGAGATGGAAGGGCAGTGCAGCAAAGCCACTTGCCTTGGGATCCAGACTCTACTACTGGGGTGGGGGACAGGCTAGAAATGGTCTAGGAATTGTGGTGAGAGACAGGCTTCAGAAGGCAGTGAGGGATATCATCAGAATTAATGTCAGACTCATGGCAATCAGACTCCAGTGTAATGATAGAGCAGTATTCATAATATCAGCATATGCCCCACAGCAGGGTTGTGATAGTGAGGAAAAAAATGCATTCAGACAGCATTTGCAGTACCTACTAGATAAAGTAGGACAACATGAATTGGTGTTGATAATACAGAACAGGATATGAGGACTGCCTGGGTCCACATGGGTGGGGTACATGAATAAAGAAGGAGAAGCCTTTCTAGACTTCTCTCTGGCAAATGGCTTGATAGTAGCCAACACATGGTTCAGAAAGAGAGACAGTTACAATGTCACACATAAGAGTAGCCAACATGCAACTCAGGTAGACTTCCACCTAGTAAGGAAAAGGCACTGGGGTTGAATCAATGATTGCAAAGTCATCCCCAGTGAAACAGTTGGCCCACAGCATAAACCATTAGTTGCCACAATTGGCTGCAAGCAGTGGTCAGAGAAGGCTCTAAAGTTAACAGAGATCAGGCTGAAGACCTGGAAGACTGGAGAGACAGTACAGCCGTTCAAGGAATTACTCAGGGCTCTAGCACCCCAAGAAGAGGAGGAAATAGGTGGAGTTGAAAAGGAGTGGCAGCGCCTAAAAACAGCTTGTGTTAGGACTACAGAAAAGATATGTGGCCGAGCCAGGTATGGAAATAAGGTACATAAGGAAAGCTGGTGGTGGAATGCAGAAGACCAGGAAGTCATCAAAAGAAAGAAGGAGTGCAGGAAGAAGTGGGAGATAGAAAAGACTGACCAAGCTTGGAAGGACTACTGGTTGGCTAACAAAGAGGCCAAGAAAGAAGTTGCAATAGCAAAGAATAGGGCATCGGAGGAACTCTGCCAACTTCTGGAAAGTGACTCAGTAAGGGGCACAAAGAAACTATATCAGGTTGCAGGGCAAAGACAGAAAAATAAGGAAGACAGTCAGACACCCTTCATAAGGGGTGCCAGCAACAACCTGCTTACCAGTCCACAGGACATTAAAGGCAGATGGAAGGAGTATTTCCAGCAGCTTCTGAATGAAGAAAACCCCACAGAAGCTGTACTGCCCCAGAAACAGCTTACAGTTAGAGAAGAGGAGGAGCCCACCCTAGAAGTAAGAACAGCACTAAGGAAGATGAAGTCAGGGAAAGCAGCAGGCTCAGATGAGGTGACAGCAGATATGATAAAAATGCTGGGTGAGATAAGGGAGAAATGGTTCATGAGGGTACTAATAGCAGTGTGGAGAGAAAGGTGTATCCCACCTGACTGGAGAATAAGCATACTTGTGCCAGTGTACAAGAACAAAGGGGGCATCTACAACTATGAGCAGTACAGAGGGATCAACCTCCTACCACACTGCATGAAAGCTCTAGATAGAGTGATTGATAAACAAATACACAGAGTAGTAGAATGTAAGATGGAAGATAAATAGTTCGGGTTCCAATAAGGATGCAGCACAACTGACCCAATGTCTGCATGGAAACAGATATTTGAGAAGAAGCTAGAAATGAAGAGAGAGTCCAAATGGGCATTTCTAGACTTGGAGAAAGCATATGACAAGGTCCCAAGAAAGCTAATCTGGGCAGTACTGCGATTGTTTGAAGTCCCGGAAACATTGGTAGAATTAGTGCAGGTTATGTACAAGGACCCAGTGACTCAAATGCATACAGTGTTCGGCCTCACAGAGGGGTTCCCAGTGGGTGTACATCAGGGTTCAGCTCCGAGTCCACTGCTGTTCATACTGCATCATACATCATACTGGTGATGGACTACATTAGCAAACAGGTTGGAGGGGACAGATCAACAAAGTTGCTGTATGCAGATGATGTGGCAGTACAGGCAGACTCTCAACTAGAACTTCAACAAAGGATAGGAGAATGAAATGCAAATCTGAAGACACATGGGATGAAAATAAGCTCAGATAAGACGGTGGCAATGGCAGCAAATTGGGGAGATCAGAAGAAGGTGAGAATACAGATAGAAGAGAAGATAGTGGAACAGGTAAACAGCTTCAAGTATCTGGGAGAGGTGGTTGAGGAGAAGGGTAGTCTGAGTGAAGAGGTCAAAGCTAGAATCAGAGGGGCTGCAGCCAACTGGCATAGAGTATCAGGTGTAGTCTATGACAGAAGAATGCCAAAGAAGCTGAAAAGCAAGATGTATAACACAGTGGTGCGACCAGTACTACTGTATGGTACAGAAATCTGGGGAGTAAAGGCAGAACAGTTGAAGAAGCTAGAATTGATGGAAATTAAGTGCCTGAGAAAGGTGGTAGGACGCACACTGTGGGATAGATGAAGAAATGAGGACATAAGAGCAGAAGCCAAAGTAGCTCCAATTGCAGAAAAGATCAAAGAGAACAGATTATGGTGGTTTGGACATGTGCAGAAAAGCAGAAGACAATCTAGTGAGGAAAATGTGGGACAGTCAGGAAGAAGGTAAGAGGAAGCAAGGACATCCAGCAAAGAGGTGGATGGATTGTGTGAAAGAAGATCTGCGACAATCAGGCAGGAGTGTGGCACTGAATCGAGAGAGTTGGAGACAATTAACACAATACCCCAACCCCATGTAGAAAAATGGGAAAAAGGGAGCTGATGATGATGATGATGATTGTGTTATGCAGTGTTGCTTTGCCATGCTACTAGTACTGGTTATGGACAGATACTGTATGCTGTCATTAGTAATGAGTAGCCACATAATTTGGTGTACCTTATGTGGTGTGATGTTGTAATGTCTGTATACTTACATGATGAAAGGTGTGTCGCAGACCTGTTTATGTTTCAGGAGTTTGTAGGGGACACCTATGGACACAGTGGCAGTAAACCCATAGACGTCACAGCACAGGATGGAATGTCAGCACAGAAGAAATGTGTATTCAGCAAGGTACAGCACTATAGGTGCATGGCTCCCTTGGTTCATATGGTGCATAACAGGCTAAGGACAATGGTGTCATTCAACCTACTCGTGCATCCCTAATCTATGAAAATAGCTGATACCTTTGATAAGTGTCACCAGGGTTTTGGGAGCCAAAACATCTACAAGCTGTGGTGATGGCGATGACCCAGCTATAAATTCCCTGTGTCCATTACAAACATTTGTCCTTCACCAGTTATGATCATCTTGTTCTGCATGCCACTGTGTAACTTGCACATGTGTGTTACAGCAGATGTGTGCTTCACATGCATGGGAAGCCTTTTACATACAGGGTGTAGTGTCTGTGTTACATACCTGTCTCTCCACCATGTACTATTTATACCACAGTGACGTGTAGTAAGACATGTGTTAGTCCTGTCTTGGAAACATGGGAGATACATAGTGGGATCTGACAACTCCCTGTATGGCAGCCATACACATCCCCTCCAAAGCATGGAGGACACAGACTACACCCGCACAGTCTTGACACAGACTGCATAGGACATGTTATCTACAATATGTATTGGTTTACCATGGAAACTGTATGACTACTACAGTTTTAAGATATGCTTGTGTAGTGACACAGCAAAGGTGCCATTGCACTCAATGATAGGTGTGATGAGTGCCAAAGTCAATATAACAATGACAGTCTGGGATTTACATGCCATACCTTTCTGTATAGGTTGTACAAAACTGAATGGATCCCACATCTTACCGATCAGTGAAAAATCAAAGGCTACATTACTTTCTGTGTCCATAACTCCATGAGTAATGGCTCAATTATGTAAGGTGTGCAGGCACTACCATATTTTCCAGTGGTGGGTGATTTCCCAAAGGATAGTACTGTGCAGTCATTGGCATTTACTATTTATCAGTGGCTCTGAGAAACAACTGAATGTCTGTCTCAGGCCATCCTGAATAACTGTTGGTTCTGTGTGGGATTCAGTGACAGCTCCTAATATGTGATCACCTGCTATTGTAGTCAGAGGTCACTGACATTGGCCATGACTGCAGAGAAGGGAATGGCTAGAAGGGGTACTCCATTAATGATGTCTGGGGAAATCCACTGATGATTGGCGTCATTGTAGTGTAGGTCTCCCAATGCTATCTTCCCAGAATATGGATATCAGACACTTGCCTAGCCACCAGCTGACATAACTCTCTGTAAATAACCTACACAGTTTTTAGCAAGGCCTGCTGGCCAAATATTGTCAAACACCTTGTCAGGCCATGGTAGGTGGAGTGAGTTATACTCCCTTCATTCATAGCATAGTTTAACACTGAGATCCACTGGTTAGAGTAGGCAGGCATGATCTGGCCTTGAGCAAAAAAAATGGTGTATGGTCCAGTGTCAGTAGGTGTACAACATTGTTACTGCTCGTATCCATGCTAACTACTTCCATGGCATTTCATATCACACAACTCAGAGATCTGGGAACACTGCTTGGCACTGCATGCTAGTTGTCCTTTGTGCAAGTAAGTATTACAGTTACTTCCATCATGTTCCAAGAAGAGAGTCATCCAAGGTTTCTGCAAAGAGCACAGACAAATATGTTTGGGAAGTGTAATATGTATACCTTGTGAAGGTAAGGGGGGGTTTACAAAGGTATTCTGCAGTTGGACACTACACAAGCAGTGTGTACAGGAAGGACACAATTACCTTGTGAAGACTGTAGAAAGCAGGGGAGTCCATGGAATCACTCTTGCCTGGCAACTACTAATGCTGGTCTCACCAAAACCACTCTCAAAAAGGATACCATGCTCCAATATGTTGTCTGTCATCACACACAAAACATTACTATAAAGCTCATGATGAGCTGCAGAACACAGCCTGTTTGTTCATCCACATAGTTGTCCCACAGCATGAAAGGCTCTGTAGGCTTCACATGCCCTTCTCTAGGTAGATGCCTTGATTAGCAACCTGGGCACTCATTTGGCTTTTGCGTGTATTATGCCTTCTGTTTCAGAGTCACTAAGGAACTAACAAGATGGTGATTAGGAGCACTGCTGCACTGCCAAAATATAAATGTGCAATATCCAGTGACATAGATGTCATGGCTTGCTGAAACAAGTAGCACAACGACAGTGATCCATCATAACTGACAGTCTCACAGCAGGTCATGCATCCTGCCATTTAACAGATTAACTGTGGATATCTGCATGACATGGCTGTGAGGCCTACTGCAGGTAACTGGCCATCTTTGGCAATGTGTATCCACCTGCCACATGTCCTAGGCATGTCATACTATACAGTTATGTACCTGAAACATGTTTGTGTTCCCACATGTCACACAACCAGTGTGCTGTCTGGTTGCTTGACAGGCATTGTACACTTGAGGCCAACGTAATGTCAGCAAAGTTAAACAAGTCCTCTATGCATGCACAGCCATCCAGAGCTTCACAGCATGGAGTGCCTACAAACATTGTATGTCAGGCTGTCAACCTCAAGGGTGTGACAACATAGGTTAGGTTCATAGGTTCATACTAGGCTATCTGCCCTAGGGCATTTATAAGCCTAGCCAGAGTGTATTTGGCTTTCGCCACCCATTTTAAATTAAGTTTGCTATGCCTTTTTTTGAGGTTAGTATACTGTGCCTCTGTCTAACAGTGACACAGAAGTGATAGCCGGGGTAAACCTACGATCTCCCATCCACTCATCAAGATTCCTCTTGAAGAGAGTCAATGTGGGACTCTGCCTAACCTGGACTGGGATTTTATTCCAGAGTGAAGGGAGCCTCTGGGTTATGAATCTGTCCCTCCAGCATGTCCTATTTATTTCAGTGCTGAGGTTCAAGTCTCTCGAGCGTGTAGCTCGATGGGATTTGGATTTTCTGAGGTGCAGCATGTCCATTAATTCCGGGTTGGACATGGCTTTATCGTCAGGCACAGATCGCCTCTGAGCAGGCGGTATGCCACTGAGTAGAGCTGGAGTTTCTTTAACCGGGCAGCATACGGCATCTGTTTGAGCCCTTTGATCCTCTTGGTGAGGTA
Organism: Protopterus annectens; assembly: GCF_019279795.1. Lineage (NCBI taxonomy): Eukaryota > Metazoa > Chordata > Ceratodontiformes > Protopteridae > Protopterus > Protopterus annectens. The sequence goes on along the minus strand of NC_056728.1, from coordinate 1,108,177,646 downwards.
CTTTTGGGGTCTTTCCAGTTGCTGCAGGTGTCTGGTAAGGTACATCCCAAAAGGGGCATTGTACTCAATTATGGGCCTGATGAGGGATGAGTAAAGAGGCGATGACCTCCCTGATCTAGATGTGAATCCCTTCATGATTAGGTGGGCTATATAAAATGTTTTTCTAACCACTTTGGCCACGTGGTTGTCAAATGAGAGATTGCTATCAACTTGGGTCCCCAGGTCCCTAATGACTTCTTCTGTACTTAATGGATTACCACCTATGTGGTAATTTGTGGGCACTTTGTTTTGCCAAAGGGATGACTATACACTTTTTGGCATTTAGCTTGAGGCCATGGCTCTGGCACCAGTTGTCTGTTTCTATGAGGCCCTTTTGGAGGATGCTTATGTCGGCTGGAGAGTTGATTATGGCGCCCAGTTTGCAGTCATCTGCGAACTTGGTCAGCCACAGTCCTTCCGTGTTGGCCTGTACCGCCGAGAAATATATACCGAACAAGAGAGGTCCCAGGACTGAGCCTTGAGGGACGCCACTTGTAACTGGTTTGGAGTCTGACATGGCTCCAGCAATTCTAACCATGTGGGTTCTGTCCTTGAGCCAGTTTGCAACCCATCTAGTGACATAGGGGTTTATATTTAAGCTGGTGAGCTTATCTATAATGCCCGAGTGGGGTATTGTATCGAAGGCTTTTGCGAGGTCCATGTAGGCTGTGTGGACCACCTTCCCCTCGTCAATGGCCTTGGTGACAAAGAAATCAACCAGGTTTAAGAGGCAGGATCTGCCCTTAACAAAGCCAAACTGGGTAGGATCCAGTGTCTGTAGGTCCCCAATATCTTTATTTATGAGGTCCATGATGATCCTTTCCATAGCTTTGCAGACCAAGCTAGTCAGGCTTATGGGGCGATAGTTTCCAGGATCCGTTGAGGCACCACCTTTGTGGAGAGGGACCACTGTTGCTGTACGCCACTCTTTGGGTACATATCCTGTAGTAAGGCTAAGACTGAACAGTAGTTTTATGTTTGGGTTTAGCTCTTCTTGGAGTTCATGTAGGACGCAGCCCGGGACACCATCTGGTCCCATTGATGCTGTGTTTTATGCTTTGGAGAGGGCAGCTCTTACCTGAGCATCTGAGATGTCAGGGGGGCAGCACTCTGTTGGGATAGATATTTGCCCTTTTGGTGGGGAGAGGGGGGAGAAGTTTGCACTGAACCTGTCAGCTAGGATTTTGGCAATGTCTGTGGGCTCGGTGTATTTTTTGTCATTTTGGCCTAATTCTGAGCATATCTGGGAATTCCCACCCAGGTTCCTAACATAACTGAAGAAAGCCTTGTGATTATCCTTAGTGTCCTGTGCAATTTTTCTCTCGAAGCTGGCCTTAGACGATTTTATGAGTGCCCGTAGCTTTTTGCTAATACTGATCAGAGATGCCTTCCCTCTTTGGGATTTTGCTCTATCATGTAGTAGCTTCCTCCTTCTATTGTATAGTTTGTTTATGGCTGGGGTCCACCAGACAGGACGTCTGCCTTTGGAGGATTGGGTCTTGGTTTTATTTGGGATTGATTGCATAATCCATGCATTCCTGAAGGTGTTCATAGAATGCGTTTATAAAGGATTCTGCGGTCTGGGCCGTATTTTCCACAGGCCCGGGGGCTTTGAAGGATTTTGCCTCAGTTTTGAGGCATGTGAAATTTGCTTTAGAGAAGTTTTTCACTGTGGTTTTCTGGGCAGGAGGTGGGGTCGGGATGTGAATATCCAGTAGGATTAGTTTATGGTCTGATCTTACCAGTGAGGGATACACTTCTGGTCAGGAGCATAGTGTCCCCATGTTGGTGATGATCAGGTCCAGTAGGTTTTCCTCTCTTGTGGGAGTGGTAACAAGTTGTTCCATAGCATTTGAGTTTATAAATTCTAGGAACCTTTGGGCTAGGGTGTTGGAGCTAGAGTAATGCTCCCAGTCTATGTTTGGGTAGTTGAAGTCGCCCAATATAAAGGTATTTGGAGAGACCTTCATATTTTCCAGTATTCTCAGGAAGGCCAAGTGGGGTTCCTGTGTTTGGGAGGGTGGTCTGTAGCAGGCTATAAACTGGAAGGCAGTTTTACCCACAGTTAGTTGCACATGGATAGTCTCTGATGCTTCGTGCTGTGCCACCAACCTGGAGGTGTGGGTATCTTTGACGAATATTGATACTCCCCCTCCTTTTGTGGTTCGGTCCAAGTTTTGGGGCCGAAAAGCATGGTATGAGGTATAACCTGGTAGTGCTGGGGTGCTCTCAGGAGCCTTGAACCAGGTTTCTGTTAATGCACAGATATCGATGTTCTCCATGCTAAGGAGAGTTTCGAGTGCATGCATCTTGAGGTTTAGACTTCTGGCGTTGAGTAGCATTACTCTTAGTTTCTTATCCCTTGTGATACCTATGGAGGTGGGTTTGTCTTTTGAGCCTTGCCTAAAAAAGGCACTATGGGGGTAGCAAGAGCCTTTGCCAATATCCAAAAGCCCAGGGGTGACAGGTGCAAGCCGTCCCTAGCGAAGCATCGTGGCTTGTGGAGCATGTCATCCCAGGCTGACAGGCATTGGATCCCCTTTGAATGACACCAACACTAAAGCCAATTGTTGAAATTGATCATCTTGTCTTCATATTGTGGCATCATTCTTGGTGAGGGTAAGATGCTACTCAAGGTCAGGGTCATACCAGCCTGGGCTACATGCTCAGAGAGCTCCTCTATGTCTCTTTTCATGTAGTCCATGGAGGTACATCTCAGGTCATTCACACCAGCATGGACAATGACAGAGTCATATTTGTACTTGCCTTGGAGTGACCTGAGTGCTTGTGTTATGTGGCGGATCCTAGCGCCCGACAGGCAGCTCACCGTGACCTTCTCCTTGTTCAGCCCGGTGAGCGGGACGTCAGTGTGCCTGACGATAGAGTCACCTATTACAAGTGTATCAGGTGTGTTGTTTAGCCTTAAGGGCTGTGACTGTTCGGCACACTGGCTTTGTGAGCTATGTGCTTCACGTATTTTGTTTTGGGGTAGCGGTTGCTTGGGTGTCTGCTTTGGAGGTCTCTGCTGCTTAGGCAGATTTTTATTTAGAGCCTCCGAGTATGTTTTTGTGTGTTTATGTGTTTGGTTTGTTGTCGTGGTAGGTCTATGTGAGACTGGAATTGTAGTGAGTGTGGTTTCCTTCTCCTCCTGACTGGTTACGCCAGTACTGAGTTGAGAGAGCTTAGCCTCCAGTTTGGCTATATGGCTGCATCTCTCACATGTGTTGGAATTTGTTGGGAGGAGGAGAGGGTTGTCTCTGTGTACATGAGGCAGTTGTAACATTGCCTCAAGATTCCCAGATTCACCAGCTGGACCGGAGAGGAGATTGACAACTGACCTTTGGACATGCTAGAATAGTATTGGGAATTCCTTTATAATTGAAAAAAAGGGCCAATGGGGAACAAGGTACTCAAGGGGAGTTTGTGAGGGTGTAGTGCTTTTAATTTTTTACAGCTGACTTATATAATTGCTTTAGTGAGCAAGTGCCAGGTAACTTAAATGCAATGTGTTGCAGGTAACTTAAATGCAAAAACAACAAACAGTAACTTTCTTTCAAGTGAAACAAGGAAATAAGTACAGTAAGCAATGCAGATATCACTAGGGATCCACAGAAGTGCTAAAAGGCCGCGTTTTAGGTGGAATTAGCATTTCAGGGAAATAAACAAACAACAAGCATACAAATAAAGCTAGATTCAGCAGGCCTGGATCTAGTCTATGCTACAGCAAACAAGGTGTACCAATTTCAGTAAGAAACAGTTAGAATATGCAGGCACTATAAGCCTCTAACCAGAAATTCCCTGCTCAGAAGGGCAGAGTCCAGCCTCTCCTCCCACAAGAGTGCAGACCACAATCCTTCTTAACGTAAAATAACTGGCCTGAAGCCCAAGTGCTTAAATCAGAACTAATACACTTTTAGAATAACAGACACTGAGCTCTCAATCAGCAGTTCCCAACTTAGAAGGATGTAAGCTACCTGTCCTGCCACCACAGTGCAGGCCACAAACCTTCCTAATGTAAAACAACTGGTCTGAAGCCCAAGTGCTTAATCCAAAAGACTTAGAAATGATAGCTACATTTTAATCAAGTTACTACCAGCAGTAATAAATACAACTGAATACTTTAAAGAATGCCTGGATTAGTGCTCAAGTTATACAAACAAAGCTAGATTCAGCAGGCCTGGATCTAATCTATGCTACAGCAAACGAGGTGTACCAATTTCAGTAAGAAGCAGTTCAAATATGCAGGCACTATAAGCTTTAACCAGAAATTCCCAGCTCAGAAGGACAGAGTCCAGCCTCTCCTCCCACAAGAGTGCAGAACACGAACCCTCTTAATGTAAAATAACTGGCCTCAAGCCCAAGTGCTTAAACCAGAATTAATACACTTTTAGAATAACAGACACTGAGCCCTCAATCAGCAGTTCCCAACTTAGAAGGATGTAAGCTACCTGTTCTGCCACTACAATGCAGACCACAAACCTTCCTAATGTAAAACTGGTCTGAAGCCCGGTGCTTAAACTAAAAGGCTTACAATGAGTTACACCAAGCAGTAATAAATACAATTGAGTACTTTTAAGATGACGCAAAAGCAAAATAAAGTAGGAAAAAACACAAATACAGTAAAAGCAGATCATTTTTTTTTTTTTTTTGGAAAGAGAGAAAGGAAAGAGAGAAAGGAGTAGCAGAAACTAAGCTGATTGGCCTTCTCAAATGCTCTCCCTGTACTGGGTAGAATGAGGTAATGACACTAGACTGGGAGGAGGGTCCCAGATCAAATTTACACTAGGGGCGGGCAACTGCAGAGCCACCAACTATAAAAACACTATACCAACAGGGAGGGAGGGTAGGAAACAAACTGCAGAAATGTTACTCACAGCTGAAAAGCAGCAGTGAGCCTTTAAATGAAAGCTTTAAACAGCTAAAGGAGCCACTAGAAAAAAGAGTTTAACTGCAACAAGTTATCATAAACAAACAACCCAACAGATGCTTAATAAGAGTGGACAATTTCCAGTTAATACCTCACACACAGTGAAACTAGCTAGAAAAAATACACAGTACACAAAGTGCTATCAACAACAAAGAAATAAAGAACAAAATAAACAAAAAACAGGATACTTAATGTTATATATTGTAGCGCCGAGTTTGCTGAGTGTCCTTCCTTCGATTAGCTCACTGTAAAATGGCTGAACACTCACAACTGAGCTTCTTATTTAACAGAAAGTTGAAACCTGAGACAGCTTTTAAGAAAGAAATCTCAAAAGAACCAATGAGGTGCTTAGTCTAAGCTGTAGTCCAGGAGACCTCAGTCAGCCAATGACCTCAAACAATTCTCTCTCACTGAAATGCCTGATGGCTTTGGCTAAAACAAGATGTCCCTGAATTATGTGCTCAGACACACAGCCTCCACAAACACTAGGCCCAAATACAAGCCTGAATATGGAAATGCTAGAAATATCCCCACTACTTAGAACAAACTGCAGAAATGTTACTCACAGCTGAAAAGCAGCAGTGAGCCTTTAAATGAAAGTTTTAAACAGCTAAAGGAGCCACTAGAAAAAAAGAGTTTAACTGCAGCAAGTTATCATAAACAAACAACCCAACAGATGCTTAATAAGAGTGGACAATTTCCAGTTAATACCTCACACACAGTGAAACTAGCTAGAAAAAATACACAGTACACAAAGTGCTATAAACAACAAAGAAATAAAGAACAAAATAAACAAAAAACAGGATACTTAATGTTATATATTGTAGCTCCGTGTTTGCTGAGTGTCCTTCCTTCGATTAGCTCACTGTAAAATGGCTGAACGCTCACAACTGAGCTTCTTAGGTAACAGAAAGTTGAAACCTGAGACAGCTTTTAAGAAAGAAATCTCAAAAGAACCAATGAGGTGCTTAGTCTAAGCTGTAGTCCAGGAGACCTCAGTCAGCCAATGACCTCAAACAATTCTCTCTCACTGAAATGCCTGATGGCTTTGGCTAAAACAAGATGTCCCTGAATTATGTGCTCAGACACACAGCCTCCACAAACACTAGGCCCAAATACAAGCCTGAATATGGAAATGCTACAAATATCCCCACTACTTAGAACAAACTGCAGAAATGTTACTCACAGCTGAAAAGCAGCAGTGAGCCTTTAAATGAAAGTTTTAAACAGCTAAAGGAGCCACTAGAAAAAAAGAGTTTAACTACAAGTTGCCATAAACAAACAACCCAACAGATGCTTAATAAGAGTGGACAATTTCCAGTTAATACCTCACACACAGTGAAACTAGCTAGAAAAAATACACAGTACACAAAGTGCTATCAACAACAAAGAAATAAAGAACAAAATAAACAAAAAACAGGATACTTAATGTTATATATTGTAGCTCCGAATTTGCTGAGTGTCCTTCCTTCGATTAGCTCACTGTAAAATGGCTGAACACCCACAACTGAGCTTCTTAGGTAACAGAAAGTTGAAACCTGAGACAGCTTTTAAGAAAGAAATCTCAAAAGAACCAATGAGGTGCTTAGTCTAAGCTGTAGTCCAGGAGACCTCAGTCAGCCAATGACCTCAAACAATTCTCTCTCACTGAAATGCCTGATGGCTTTGGCTAAAACAAGATGTCCCTGAATTATGTGCTCAGACACACAGCCTTCACAAACACTAGGCCCAAATACAAGCCTGAATATGGAAATGCTACAAATATCCCCACTACTTAGAACAAACTGCAGAAATGTTACTCACAGCTGAAAAGCAGCAGTGAGCCTTTAAATGAAAGTTTTAAACAGCTAAAGGAGCCACTAGAAAAAAGAGTTTAACTGCAACAAGTTATCATTAACAAACAACCCAACAGATGCTTAATAAGAGTGGACAATTTCCAGTTAATACCTCACACACAGTGAAACTAGCTAGAAAAAATACACAGTACACAAAGTGCTAAAAACAACAAAGAAATAAAGAACAAAATAAACAAAAAACAGGATACTTAATGTTATATATTGTAGCTCCAAGTTTGCTGAGTGTCCTTCCTTCGATTAGCTCACTGTAACCTAACTAACTTTGCAGAACCTGCTGATGAGCTATGGAAAGTGTCCCCACCCTTTACTCCTATGACACACAAACACAAAGTGTGACAGATGTCACTGCATTTCAAACCTTGCTTCCATGGTGTCTCCAACAGCAGTCATCATACGGCAATGAGCATTTTGCCAACATTCACAGCTCACATCTTGCATCACCTACATCTACATCACACACACCTGCATGTGTGCAACACCTTACCAGACACATTCCCAAACAGTCACTTCAGAAAATCCCGATTCTGGAGTGCACAGTACACACAATACTGCATGCACCACTCTCTCACCGGTCAAACACCTGAGGCAATACACAAAATCATACCTTTTATTCATAGGTAGTGACATCATGAGACACATTGACTGTGTCAATAGGCTACATATGGGAAAGATAGCAGTTAGCTGTCTGTGAGTTGACACAATACGTCATACCACACAAATTGCTGCAAATCAAGGAATATCAGTTAACATAATGTTGACATCATAGTTCCTGCAGGTATGTATGGCTAGGGACATATGTCACCAGTATGCAGACACATTACTGAGCTCAGACAGCCTGTGTCTCTCACGGGTATGAGCATAACTTTCAGCTGCAGCTGACCCTCACCTAGGATGATGGCAAAAACACGGAAATTGATGGAAGTCAATAATTGCCTTAGAGTGTGGTGTCATTGTAAGGAGATCTACTACAGGTCTGCCTGGGATGCCTTGCTCAACAGACATTAGTGCTTCACCAGTGATGGCCTTCATCTCTCATCCCTGAGATTTGGAGTACTGGCCAAGGTTGCTGACACCCCCACAATGCATCTTATATGCACTGTCTGGAGGGATAACTTTGCAATGAGAACACCATCTTCATACAACATCAAGGTTATGCTGCTATACACTGGAAATGGCAACAATGAACCTCACTCTGTGGAAGGTGTCCCCCACCTTGGAATATGCAGACATGCATGCAGTCAAGGACATCTGGTTCAAGGCTGTGGACAGCATCACAGCCATACCAGACCACATGCCCTTCCACATGTTCAGACCTGAAACTGACAGTGTGCAAGGTAATGAAGGTGATGTATACATACTCATTAAGGATAAATACACATCCAGATTTTGTGAAACACTGATTTCCTGGAGACGCTGCAGGTACCATTCAGTACTGGAAGGGCACATAATCAATCTATTGCTGGCTACAGGAGCAGCTCCGTGAATCCAGACACAAGCTGTGCTTATTTTGATGTATGTGTGTCTATCAAGATATATCATTACACCATGGTTTGGGGGGTTCATATTACGTTATCGAAAGATAACATAATCGAACACTCAAAACGTCGAAACGGCCACATATCGAAGTTTTATTGTGGGGGGGCTGCACCCCCACCCCCACTAAATATATATTCCAACTCCGAGATTGCACTACAGTGAGGAAAGGGCAAATATCCCAATCTTCACTGTACTGCGATCCCACAATGCGATCTTTAAAATGCGGCCGTTTCGAAGTTTTGAGCCTTCGATTACATTATCTTTCGATAACATAATAGGAACCCGGTTTGGGGTGGCATTAAGTGACCAACAACTGTGTTGCTTAGTTGCGCTGCAGCTCGTTTGTCCAAAGGTTTGTCCATGTCCTTAACTACAAAGCCCTAGAGCAGTGCCATGACATCCCCACAAGGAGAGCCAATGTACTGCATCATGTGTTTATCAATTTGAGGGCCTCCTGGTGGGATCTGACCACAAATTAGTTTAATTAAAACTAGCAGAACTAACCCCCCTTGCAGACAGTACAGACATATATTTCAACAAAGCAATTTATTATCTCCTGTGGGATGGTATACATGGCTTGACTGCACCGCCCCCCCCCAGATGGGACAGGCAATATGCAGAGCTCTACACCCATGCATTATGCAAGCAGTACAATTGCATGGACTCGGCTGTACTTGTCAGGAGTAACATGGGCTCCTCATGACACAGCAAACCTGCCTGGTAAACTGGCATTAGCAAATTGTACAAGAAGAGGTGGACATTGCTGTGTGACAGTTGGAGTGAGAGTGCCCCCTAAAATGGAGGCACAACCTTCTTAGCTACATCAAGCACATAATGTTGTTGTGATGTTGTGCACCCACAGTAAGTCACATAATTAGCCACCCACACAAAGCAGAACCACAACATTCAGTCTGGTTACATGTGTAGCCTCAAAAGACAGGCCCAGATCATCAGTGAACTTGTAATAATAACACATATACTAGGTCTGCTAACCTGTAGTCCCACAGGTTCTGCATCAACTTTACTCCCCTTTCCCCACCACGTGCCACATGACATTCCTACAACCTGTCCCATACCTTCCATATCTACAGAGCAAGTCATAACGGGTCTCTCTATGGAGGATACACAGCATCTATTGGATATGCTAACATCCCAGTCTGCATGCTACGTGGGACCTGACAAGGATTACTAAAACCACTGGGAACACCTTGCCATCACACTGAAAGCACTGGCTGAACCACAGCTGACTGGGTGATGGCAACTGGTATATCCTTGCACAGTGGTGGTGCATCCACTGACCACCAGAACTATAGAACTCTTTGCTTGAGTATCCATATCTGTATGCCCGGAAGGCAAATCATCATGCAGCCAATCAGCACACATATATGTGATCCACACAAAGTTGACTGTACACAGTTTAGATGTCTGACAGTAGATCATGACTGTTAAACATGGTGGACATGTCCAAGGCAGTCACAAAGGACCTGGGTGAAGGGACATCAAGGCAGACAACCCCCCCCCTGGACTTAGCCAAGCCATCTGACTATATCCCCCACTCAGGCATAATTTACAAAAGCACCCACTTAGGCATCCACTGTAATATCATTGTAGGGGTCACTAACTAGCTCACTGATAGCACATATACTCAACATAAGGACATCTAACTCCAATAGCTGATCTGTGAGCAGCAGTGTTCAACAGGGCTCAGTCCTGGGTCCTATACTGCTTGGAATCCATTTAACCATGATACAAGCAAATACTGAATGTCTGTGGCTAACAATGTTGGCTGATACCTGCAAACTGTGAATACTCAGAGTTTGTGAGTTATGTCAGTAGCCTACAATATGGTATTGATGAACAAATGCCTGTTGACATACTAATGGCTATAAACTCCATGCAAATATATATATATATGCAGCATCGCTGGGGTGTCTTCTGTGCGGAGTCTGCATGTCCTCCCTGTGGTCGAGTGGGTTTCCTCCGGGTGCTCCGGTTTCCTCCCACATCACAAAGACATGCAGTAGGTGGATTGGACACTCTAAATTGGCCCTAGGTGTGAGTGTGTGCATGTGTGTGCCCTCTGTGGAAGGTTGGGTGCCGGGC